>NW_019173287.1:1021474-1033882 GCF_001773325.1 Penicillium arizonense | reverse complement strand
GCTCCCCCTCCACCCCCTCCAGCCGGTATTCCCCCTCCACCCCCTCCAGCCGGTATCCCCCCTCCTCCAGCTGCTGGCGGTGGCGCCGGCCGTGGTGCCCTCCTCGCTTCTATCCAGCAGGGTATGTCCCTGAAGAAGACTCAGGTGAACGACCGCAGCACGAGCTCGTCTGCTGGTCGCGTCCTGTGAGGGTGGGACGATAGAGTCAGTCGTTGAGAGTACATACTGTATAGATGAGCGACGAGGAGAAGGATGTCAATGCGTTGAATGATTGGGACCGGTTGACACAAGATTCGTTGATAATTGCGAGTAGTTAGTCTTTCTGTACTTTTCTTGGAATAATATTAGTTTTGTCTATCATCTGTTTCTCTGAAGCTGCTTTCAGCTTCCAAGGATATTGTACAACTGAACGTTTCTGCGCTAGGCAATCTATTGTTAGTGGCGGCTATTTTGCCTGAAGCTTTCGTAGTAAGTAATTAACGCCGTAGACTGGCTAGGATATCATATCACCATGTTTACTTTGTGTGTAGCAATTCTTAAGGAGTGCTGTGCTATAAATTGATCGAAATTATGATTAATTCAACAAACAATACATTTCGTATATTATATTTCCTCCGCGGTGAATCCACGCAAAGAGACTATACTGTACTGTCTTGAATGCATCAACACCACACCATGATCATCATACAAGAAAACTATTTGTTGCGTATAAAAATGCAAGATCCAACGCCATAAAACAACCAATGGCCAAAAACATCAATCATAAATAGCCAACTCAAGAAAGAAGCTCTGCAATAACATTGCCCAAGGTACTAACACACCAAACAACCATAAGCCCGCAACCAATCTTCCGATCCATCTTCCATTTATTCAATGGAACGACAATCAAAAGACCAACAAGAATAACCAACAGCGATGCCCCGCTGATAACAAGAACCTTGGAGATAGCAATATCGTAAGTAACCCGCCCAGAACCAACGGCCTCGTTGTGTCTGGCGTTCCCGCCGTGGACGGTCATGTACAGCCCGCCCAGACCGATACCAAGAAGGATGTTGAGCATGGGCCCGCCGAAGCAGGCGCTCAGGGCCATGACAGGGTATCCGAGTTTTGCGACTGTGATGTCGGCGACTAGGTCGCCGAGGGAGTTGCCGACGGCGAAGATTGTTAGGCCAAGGAGGGAGTCTGAGATGTTTAGGATGACGCCGATTGTTTTGAGGAGGGAGACGACTTCTGTGGCTATTGTTGCTATCCAGGAAATTGCGACCAGGAAGCCCAGGAGGGAGAGGAAGGGATGCCATGGGGTTGGGAGGGTGCGGGGTTGGGATTGGGTTTCTTGGGAGAGGAAGGGGAATGAGGTGCCTGCGCTTGGGGGTCGGGGGTTGTTTCGGCGGCGGGTGCTTATTATCAGGGCTGTTAGGCAGATTGAGGAGAAGAGGAGGGAGACTAGAGATGGGAGGAGGAGGTTGCGGAGGTGGCGGTCTTCGTCCACGGTTGTCCAGGCTATGAGGACGGCGAAGAAGGGGCCTGTGAAGAGCTGGATTGAGATCAACCAGCGGTTCCAATCCTTTGCTTGGACGGGCATGGTTGCGGCCGCTGGTGGGGCGGCTGGGAGTTCGGAGTCCCAGCGTGGACGTCCACTGTGTTTGTGTGTGGATTTGCGGTGAGGGTGTGCTGGTGCATTCGAAGCAGACCCCGCATGGTTATGTTCTATGGGAAGAAGTATTGGACTGTCGGCGGGAAGCCTCACTCTTGGGGAAGGGTTGTCCCCATCACCAACATCCTGGATGATCACTGAGGGCAGTGGGTCTGGTTCTACAGACTCTGGACCTTGAGGCTCAATCACTGGGACGGTGATAGTAAGCAGTAGAACGCTGGGAGCTGCAATTAGACCAAGGAGTCGTTCCCAGATATTCTTGGATTTCCAGCCTGCCAGGGTCGGAAAGAGGGTACAACCAATCTGCTGGGGAGGGGGAATCGAGTCAGGCCACCATTTCCTTAGGAGTTTTCGGAAAGGAAGGCCTACATGAGCAAATTCATCATGTCCATCTTGGACTTGAAGCCGTTCCAAGGGGCTTGCTGGATTTGAGAGTCGAATGCTGGGTGGTCGTGGCGCAGAAGGGGGTAAATCGGTATAGGATGGGAAAGGCACTGAAGGGCTTTCTAGGCCAAAGCCAGAATGATAACTGTTTACAGTGCGGCCACCGGGAGATACTGACATTGGGGAGCGTTCATTTGTTCCAGTGGCTTGATAATTGGGAGCCTGGAAAGCAGCTGAGGGGTCGAGGTGGTCTGGGGAGGCAGGACGTGAAACAACCGGACTTGGACTCAACGATGGATGTGTAGAATTCGAAGGAGAAGCCGTGAGCGCTATCTCAGTATCGATTCGGGGGAGCTGGCGAGCCTGCAGGGCGTTTTGACCAGGAGTATCCTCGTAAGAGGGCCCGCTCACGGTAAGAAGTGGACCTTGTTTTGGGCGGTGCTCCAGGATACTGGCGTCCAACTTCAAGCCATCGGCATCATTTGCTGACACAGCTCGAACTCGAGAAGAACCAGCTGCACTGTTAGGTGACAGGCGGTCGTTGGAACCAAACGGCCGACTGGCACGAGGATGGGAGGCTACTGAGCGCGTATCGAAATCTGACTCGCCGTCATCTGAATAGCTTCTTAAACTTATTGTCGGCTTGCGATGGGTGCTCTTGGATTTCTGGAGCGAACTAAGCACGGATTGAAACTCCAATGCACCGACAATACTAGCACGAATGGGGTTCATCGTGTTGCGTCTCGATTGCATGGGACGATATACGTGCATGTTGTCGCGAATCCCGGCTAAATACCGGTTCCGGGTTTCATCATCTTCGTTATCCTCTTCTTTCCAGAGAGGGACAACATCGGCGCGTTCCAAAAGATCGAAATCCTCCGTCGTGGCCCCGCGAAGTAGACTCCGTGACTCAGAGGCTACACCGGGATCATCATCCTCAGCCTCTTCAATTTCCAGTTCCTGATTGTCCGGTATGTGGAAATGGGCTCGCGCTGCGAGGTCCCTCTCGTTCTTTCGGCGCCGCCGAACCAGATACCAGTGCCAAGTCACGACCATGACGACATAGAAGACGTAGAGACCTACCATCGCAGCGGACTCCCATACATGAAGCCTTCCATCAGCAAGCAGAAACATGCTGAAAGAAACGGCAACCACAAAGTAGCCTACATCTCGGACGAAACTTCTACGCGCGACTTTGAACGGCCGAATCAGAGCCATAGAGCCTGCAACCACGGAGGTGATGAAAGTCGCAGCCCCGATCAGCTCACCAATCGCCAAACTTCCACTGTTCGACCGCATCGCGGCGAACGTAGAGAACACATCAGGACTCCCATTGCCGAATGCGAGGAAGGTCACGCCCGTGAGACTCTCGCTCAACCCCAAAATACTGGCCAGTGTGCTGAGATTAATACACAAGAAATCACTGGCTGCGATTCCGATGGTACTGAAGAGGAGGCATAGCCAGAGAACCAAAATCGTGAACGCCACCGGTTTCGCATCGGCCAGCGTGCAATAATAGAGTTGGAGGTAGGAGATCAAGCCATCCTCATGATCTGGACAGTTGGCGCGAACGAATGCACATTGATCTCTCACATTGCGAACCGAGCGGCACTACCGGACGTGGTACAAAGCATTAGCCTTTGGCGTTATCACACAGGGGAGTAGTTTGGAGGGAGTGGTACCTCTGGTTCGCCCTCTCGCTTGAAGAGGTTTGGCCCTGCCGCTGTACTCGGTTGAGCAAAAGATCCCGGCTCATTTCTCCCTGAAAAGACCAGACTTGCTGTTGTTAGGACTGTGAACACAAGCAACGTGATGTAGAATGGTCGGGTTGAGTATCGAGGTCTCTTGGGGACGGTAAGCTGCAGGAAGGGTGGCAGCTGATTCATTGTGGCGAGAAGGGCAGCATCATGAGACGTATGAGGACGTTATAGATCTGATTATACCAAAATTATCGGCATTGGAGATCTCATGTAGACTCGAACAGGTGTTGATGCACTGCGGTGAGAGCGGTGATGTCAGCCTGGTGGGCCAATGCGCTTAGTCGGCTTAGTCGGATCGTTATCGCAGCACCGAAGTACATGTAACAGGCCGCAAATACATGTACATGTAGGGTGATCAACTTGAATGTACAAAAACAATGACTGGAAGGCGTGAGAAGGAAATGAAGAAAAGGCTGTTGCCTGCCATCTAGTTAACTAGTTAACTTAACTTACGCTTTACTTGGCCGTGAATATCAGGCACCACATAGTACCCACGTGACTCCCTGCACCACTGGTCTCTCCGCACTGCCGTATGTTTGTTTTGCCGACTTCCCCATTTGTTTTCAGTCGATATCAACCCCTCTCCATCAATCCTTCCATCCCGACGTTATCGATATCCCCCATAGGGGGCAACCGCAACTATGCCGCGTGTCGCAAACAAGATTCATCGCCGCTCCGGCGGCACTTCGACCCCTCATAAGAACTCACCGGTCAAGTACGTACCTCCGGATGCTTATCCTGACACTGAGCTGACCATATCAGAATACCCCTTAATGATGACATGGGCGAGAAGGCCGCGCGCAAGGAGGCCCGTCAAGCGCTGCATGATCGCCAGATGAGTCAAATCAAAGCCGCAGTCAAAACGCCTATGCCACCCCGCCGATACACCAGCTACAACCGTGAAGGAAGCGACAGTCCCGCGACACCCCGGGGATCTAGTCACCGTGGCCGTGAGAGCGATGTGAATGGTCGCGCAGTGACGCCGATGAAGCGCGTGCCCATCCTAGCCAATTTTGAGGAATGGATGAAGATGGCTACCGACAACAAGATCAATGCGAACAACTCCTGGAACTTTGCGCTTATCGATTACTTCCACGACATGTCCCTATTGAAGGAAGGAGACGGTGTGAACTTCCAAAAAGCTAGTTGCACTCTTGATGGATGTGTCAAGATCTACACCAGCCGAGTGGATAGTGTCGCGACAGAGACCGGAAAACTTCTGAGCGGATTGGCTGATAGCCGCGACAAGAGAGGGCGTGGAGAGGAGGGAGAGGAGGGCGAAGAGGATGAGGAAGGTGAGGATGGCCAGCCTCGCAAGTCGCGCAAGAAGGTATGGTGTATATGGCATGGGAAGTCACGGGATTTGGCTGACTGGTTGTTAGACACGCTCTCACGAAGCCACCCTAGCACCATCATTTGCCTCTCTGCAGCTAAAGAAGTTCGAACTCGAGTTTGCTGTGGACCCGCTATTTAAGAAAGCGTCGGCAGATTTCGATGAAGGAGGTGCCAAGGGCTTGCTCTTGAACCACCTTGCTATTGACGGTCATGGAAGAATCGTATTTGACAGCAGTGATGATGCCGTGGACGACAATGCCAAGACAGCTGAGGATGACCGCCAGGAGTCTGCAGACCCGGAGCAGGAGACAGAGGACCAGCCGAAACCTCCCCAGCCAACAGCAAGCGAGACCTTTGAGAACAACACAGAGATCGACCTTGCTTCACTAGCAACCCAATTTTTCCCAGATTTGGACCGTCTCGGGGAACAAGATATTTGCCCATCACTCAAGAACCTGGACTTGGGTGATCCCAGTGGATCACTGGATCTTCCTCTCCTCAAGGCCCCTGAAGAATGGCGACAAGACAAGCTCAATGAGGATGGACACCCAGTTGATGATCCGTCTGGCATTATGCTGGATGATGACAACGCCGTCGGGTTTGATGATGATGATGGCACCCTGGCTGGCTTTGATCTCAGTGGGGACGCTGGATTCGGTGACGGAGGCGAGGTATGGGCTCGGGAAGCTGCTTTAGAACCGATGCTCAAAGTTCACCGGATGGATCACGATAATGCCGACGGCGAGGGCGAGGAAGGTGACGAGGATGCATACGCCATCTCGATGTCTCATCAGCCTAATAACCACGACCACGAGAATATTCTGAGCTACTTTGACAATGCGCTACAGAAAAACTGGGCTGGCCCAGAGCACTGGAAAATTCGCAGAATAAAAGAGCACGCAGCACCGAGCACTGCGGCACCCAAGCAACGCAAGGAAAAGGAGCCTTTCGAAATTGATTTTGCAGCACCGCTCGATCCTGCTATTGCTGAGTTGATCTACACTCCGGCTAGCTCCAACTCCGCAGTCTCATTACCCAAGACACAATGGAAGACAAAGGGTCGCAATCTGCTGCCGGACGACAAGCACTTCAATTCACGCAATCTACTTCAATTGTTCCTCAAGCCAAAGGCCAAGATGGGCTCGAAGAAGATACTAGGAAAACGTCGTCGCCAGGATCTGACTTCGGGCAATGGTGATATGGACGAAGCGTTCTGGGCAAATCACAAGCCAGAGGAGAATTCTGGCGAAGAAGGTGCTGCTGGTGCCTATGATGCAAACTTCTTTGCTGATGACGATGGCCTGGCTTTCCCTAACGGCATGGATCTCGACGACGATGATGACAACCTGCCATTTGCAGATGCTCGAGAGATGCTGTCGCCGCCTCCAGATGGTACTTCGGGCGCTACAGTCGAAGCAGGTGGTGCAACCGGCCTTAGTGCGCTCTTAAATATGGTCGGCGCCACACCTGGCCGACCGGGTGGTGGCTACGGCTCACAACTTGTCACACAAGGAGGCCGCCGTGCACGCCCAGATTATGTGGCGTATGCCCGTGTTGCAAAGAAGGTAGACGTCCGACGTCTCAAAGTGGAGATGTGGAAGGGCATGGGCGAGCGGTTAGTTGACGCCGTCGACTTCGCATCAGCTTCACAACCCGGAGCTGTATCCAGCGACGCCCCACCCGAACCCGAGACTGAGGCCGAGACCGAATCAGAGGTCCCTATGCCCGCAACACCAAAGGCTGAAAGCCCCGAGAAGCCTATGGATAGTAAAGATGCTGGACGGTTACGGTTCACGCAGATCATGAACTCCCTAAAGGCCGTATATCCCGCAGAGACATTACGGGATATCAGTACCTCATTCGGGTTCATTTGTCTTCTCCATCTTGCCAACGAACAAGGTCTCGTTCTTGAGAGCGATCTCAGCAAGATGGGTGCCAATGCTGCTACCCTAGAGGAGATTTTCGTCTCCAGGGATACACACGCTATCATAGAAGAAGGCGGAATGTGAGGCTTTTTTTTCTTAGTTGCATGTACAGTTGGCTCGGGTAGAAGCACTACGATATGCATGTTGGTCATGAGTGATGGACAGGATGGTGTGACTTGGTAGATTCTTGCGGCGTTTTGGTTTTGGCTTTTCCTGTTCGCAGTGAGCGGCGGTCTTGGTCTTTTTCTTTCTCGGTCTTTACTATTCCTTCAATTTCATGATTCAATTACCATGATTCAATTACTTCAAATATATCTGGGATATAATGGTCTCTAATTTACAGTAACATCGAAGTCAAAGAATACTGCTCTCAAAAGGGCTTGTCATTCTTCTGCATTCTTTCGAATGCACTGTGCCTACTTTCTACCGGAGATCAAGCAATGAAAAATATGTAAATATGTATGTATAATAACTGCAATATAAAATCAATGGACTAAATCCAAAGATGAAAAGGAGAGTAAATACACAAACGGTGTACGAAAGTCCAAATAGGTATCAATATCTTTCACCAAACTCCCACACGCCACAGGGTGTACATTATAGACTCCAAGATAGGGAGGACAGAAGAAATAGAAAAGAGCAGAAATTTGCATGTCCGGTTTTGAAGCAGGTCAAATATGACAGGTGTTTTGCAGATTTTCCGACTTTTTTTAATGATTTGGATATTTTCTTGTTTTCAAAGGGGTTGCCAAGATTGAACCAAACGATAAATTGCATGGTAATAAAAAAGCATATAGTCTTTCAAACTCATTTGTGTACAGCAGCCGGGAACGTCGGCCCCATGGGACTCCCATAAGCTCCAGGGATCGGCACAGCAGCGTAAGTCTGCTCACCGGGAGCACTGACATACTGAGACTGCGGAGCCTGGTGTTGAGGAGGCGGGGACGGCGAATGCGACTGACGAGGAGCGAACTCACCCTGCGCAGTCTGCGGCGTAGCCTGCTGAACACGAATAGGCGGGGGCTGCAGCTGGAAGGACGGAGTCGGGCGTGTAGGCGAGACCGGCGAAGCGTACTGCGTCTGGGTAGCCTGGCCCTTCTCGGCGGCCGAGTAAGCGTCGACGGGAGCAGCGGCGTAGAAGGGGGATTTAGGCGGGTAGGAGCTGAAGCCTGCGAAGCCGGGCGTGTTCGGGGCAGATTGGAGACGAAGCTGGGCGAGGTAGAGATCTGAGCGGGCGTTATCGCGGGTATCCATTGATTTCATGAGCTTGCGCTTGCTCCAGATGCGGTAGAAGACTACGACGTAGATTATTATGATTAGGACTTCGATGACGACTTCGATGATTGCGCAGACTAGGCCCCAGTCTTGGAGGCGGCAGAGGAGGGCGTAGTCGACGCTGTTGTGGTAGATCTCTTCGCGGGTGTTCTGGGCGCAGGACCATCCCCACATGTCTTTGTTCCCTCCTGTCGCCTTTGAGTGTTGGTAGATTGCTGCGCCGACGATCCACATTATCAGGTTGAAGGCGAAGAAGGCGATAGAGAAGCTTGTGTAGTAGACTGCAGCTTTCTCCGCGCGTTTGTGTCCGCCTTTGCGGTAGGCCCAGAATACAATTAGACAGGCGACCAGGGAGACGCAGGCCATTCCCAAGAGGAGGTACTGGGCCCATGGGTTGGTACCTGCTGCCCAGGCTGGGAGGCTGTTACGAGTGGGCAGGCTCTTGGTTGCGTTAAAAACGGTCAATGTCACAGCTAAGAGAGATAGCACAATGAGACTGCAGCCAAAGCTGACGAATCTCAGGAAGACCTTTGCGATACGGACGCGGAGTTTGATTCTCTGGGGATGATGAGTAAGTTGCAATGATTGATTCCTCGGGGAGGCGTTCTTACCAAGTCTCTGGCATTCTCCACTTCGGCCTTCTTTTCTTGCTTCTCGAGCATATACTCCTCACGGAAAGTTGGGCTGAGCGGGTTCAATGACTTGGCCGTCTGGGGTACCTTCAAGTCAGGTCTGAAAGGCGACATCGGAACCTGGTCATCCGCATGCTGAGCTGCGTTGTTGGCTGCGACATAACCGAAGCCGAGATCACCAACACCGCCACTCTGCGCCTGGGACTTGGGAGGATCGGCAAAGGGCGACCGACCAGCTTCCGTCCGTTCAATGGGAGAGTGGATGGATGTGGCCTCGGCGAATCGAGCAGTGCGTGGGCTCTTGAGCGACGCATTGCTCGTATCAGACGAGCTGCGAGTCTCTCGCACAGTGTGCTGTGGTGGGGGACCCATTGCGCTGTGATAGGAGCCGCGGGTGAGATCCGTAGGAACGACAGGCTCGTACGTCTGAGGGGAGTTGTTGTGACTGTCGTCGAAGTTCGACATCGAAGCGATAATCAACAGACAAGACGAAGAAATCGAACAATCACGCCAAGAGAACCAGCTCTCGACTTGGAATTCAAAGGGCTGACTGCTTGAAATGCAGAGACTCGTTGGCGAGTCAAGTTTTCAAGGGCACAGGTGGGTAGGACAACAGCTGAACTATATCAGAGTTGTAATAGATCACCGATATCGTGTGCGAGGCCTGCGTACACGATACAAAGCAGAGAGTCAGGAACGAAAAAGTGAAGACGGTCAGAGATTGAGAGCCATGGGCAGCTTGAATATCAATGCTGAGTGCATGGCATGAGAGGGGTGAAAATGCAGGCTATTGATTCTCATCACTTGGGGGTCAGAGTAAGCGCCGCGATGGAATTAGCAGCAGCAGCCAGGGTCATGATTGGGAGATGCGCAGCCAGTCGAGGCCTCTGCAAGTGCACTGTACCTCAAGGCGTTGAATGGGGAGTGTGACTGGCCAGCGAAGGTGATCAGCCAAGCTTGTCACAGTGGAGTGACCGACCAGTAAGATGCTGCAGTGGCCATGATTGCTCCTCACGATGCATCTTCGTCACCCCGGCCGGCGCTAATCCGCCGATCGTCTGGCCAACCAGACCAACTGCAGAACCGCTCGAGGTTGGGAGCGGAAGGCCACAGGGTGAGGGATAATTAATTATACCCGCCAACCCTAGTGCAAGACACGGTCACATATCCCGAATAAGGACCGTTGGATATCGGGAGGTTTGAGAATGCGGGAGGGAAAGGTCTGTGCGCTTGAAGCTATTCCTGCGTGTTGGTCACGGTGATAAGCAGTACTCTTCTCGCATATATTCACCTTCACCCCAACATTTGGATTTTGGTGAAAGAAATCCATGTTCCGAGTCTCAGTAATGTGAACTACGGTCGCCCCGCTACACGAGTACTACAGTTTCTTGATTATTCGAGTCCCCTCGCCAATATCCCCCGCAAAGAATAGTTGAAACGACTACTTCAAGCCACCTGAAAATCCTGGAAGTAATCAATCTATCCTTGGAACTATTTAACTTTGCCAAGTTGACTTGTACATGACTGGCCTGGCCACATACTGCAGCGCTATCCTTTTTATAGAAGTATACAATCTGCTACCGACCTCTCCAGTGAATGGGTCACGGCCATCTCTGGCTCAGCTGTGCCCTCAGTATATCTAAATAGGTATATATGGCAGCTATTGGGTTATACCTCCCCTCCGTTCTTCCGACGTGGCTGGGCCTTTAATTATAGCTGAGGAAAGCCAACCCATTTTCTTATGGGATGTCATAAGTTATTATAAACAGAAGATTTTTTTCCTACCCAGACTTGGCGAATCGGAGCCCGGAGATCGGTATGAAAGGGTCGGATAACCTGAAAACGATTCAAGGATGCCAGATGCCTGGGTTGAATGAAAGTTGACGAGCAGAAGATTTCTGCTCGTCAATGTGAACTACGGGCCAATCGACGCTGTCTACCATTCTACTTTGGACGAAAAGGAAGAATCTCAGATGAAATTGTATCATTGGTGGGAAGGAACTATATACACCGTCGGTTTTCCGTAAGAGGAAATAAAAATAGTATCCACTTCCTAGTTCGAAGCATCTCGTTTTCGCATAGACAGGTTTGTACATGTAAAAGCTGCAATTTACTCTACCATGCTTCATACAATGTGTGAATACTTCGTAGAGCCACTTTTTGTAATACAGTAGCCGCGCAGGTGGGTTCGCCGTCGAACTCAATCTATTGGGCACCGCAAGAGATTCAAGATAAAGTGTATAAATGAAGAAATGAATGGACTTTAACACTTTCGCAATGGGATCGCTGAGTTATCAAAGTATGGGCCCAAGCGATGCTACAACCCCTGACAAAGAGAGAGAATGGGTACATCTGCAAGCCAATTTCCAGGGGCGGATCGAGGTATAAATGATGCATATTCAGGTGGGTGATACATGCCATGCATAATCAATCGTGGCTTGACAACATTGACGTGGTCAGGCAAGGGGAGAATATGAAAACGGAAATCACAGCCACTGACTGTATACTCCGTATAAGCTGACAATTCCGGCTGAACCAGTCAGATCTACACTATTTTTGGAGTGGAGATGACAGGAAATGAACCACTGGACACAGCGTGGCCCACCATGGGGCTGTAGATCGCCTAGTACCTGAAACATGGCGCAGTCGACGTGTTGCGCCTTGCTATTAGAGTCATAGGCTAATGTTGTACTGTGTAGGTAGTCTGGACGGTGTGCATTCTGTAACATATAAGAATGTGGCCAATTGTCTCCACTTGATCTATTGATCCAATTGGTAAACTGTTAAGGAACTCGTGTCATCTGGGTTGATTGTTCCTCTTATACTCCGTATAAGTACGTTTTATATTTGAACTGGAGTGACATCACCTCTAGCTCTGGATGTGTGGTGGCAATGGAGACAAATACCGAATACCGGTTTGGACAATGACCTCATGTTTCTTTTCTGTTAGCTCCATTGCCTCGACTATGTGCCCAGTATACTCAAAGTGTCAGTGTAAGTGTAAGAGAATGAAGAGAAGAGGACAACTGGAAGAGAAGTGTCAGCCGCACCTCGTGCTAGACCCACAGCCACATAGCGTTAGCCTTCTACACAGCCTCAATCGGAGGTACTAGGTACCTGACAATATATGGTCGATACATGTATAACAAAGTACCTGATACATGGTTTCCTCAGGGTTCATTTTTCCAGAGCCTCGACTCTCCCCACGTATCCCCTGCCGTGCCCAGTTTCTCTTTTGAAATCTGTACTTGTCATAGCCTGGGGCATTTACTTTCCCTTTCTCTCTCTCTTTTGGCGCCTTCTATACTTTCGCTCTGATCTCCCTTTATCCGTGAGCTGGGATTCGGTGGATCTTCGACAGTGAAGCTGAAACCACTCGTCAGCTTGCGCCACACTCAGAACGCCCCACACGCCCTGGTCCTTCGTTGCCTTCCCCCCCCCCC